>NC_064853.1:2171795-2194295 GCF_024139225.1 Suncus etruscus
CTGTGGGGTTGGTTATCTGCCAGGCAGTTCGGGAACAGTGTCACAGGGGATCCAACAAAGAGAAACAAGAGAAATGAGATTTTCTGGTCTGGGATCCCAATTCGGCTGATGAGTGAGACCAAACTCCCTGTGAAGTAGCCTTCCAGGGGTTTCTGTGGAGGTCAGAAATTCTAGGGGTAGGGACCCGAGATATAGCACAGCAGTAGGGCACTTGCCTTGCATGCAGCTTACCCGAGAGGGACCTGGTTCAATCCCCGGCGTTGCATAGGGTTCCCTGAGCCTGCCAGGAGCGATTTCTGAGCGCAGAGCCAGGAATAACTCCTGAGTGCCACTGGGTGTGGCCCCCCCAAAAATTATCAGTGCTTTATAGATCATGGATAGTAGCCCTTTGTTTTGTTTTGTTTTGTTTGTTTTGGGCCATACCCGGTGGTGCTCGGGGTTACTCCTGACTATCTGCTCAGAAATAGCTCCTGGCAGGCACGGGGGACCATATGGGACACCAGGATTCTAACCAACTACCTTAGGTCCTGTATCGGCTGCTTGCAAGGCAAACATCGCTGTGCTATTTCTCCGGCCCTGATATTACTCTTTGTCAGATGAGAATTGGGCAAATAATCTCCCCCAGTCTGTGGGGTGTCTTTTAATGCTGGTCATCATTTCTTCATTTTTTGCTGTTGTTTTGTTTTGGGGCCACACCCAGTGATGCTCAGGGGCTCCTCCTGTCTCTGTTCTCAGGAATTATTCCTGAATGTGCCCAGGGGACCATAGAGGACGCTGGGGATTGAATCTTTGTCAGCTCTATGCAAGGGAAATTCATACCCTCCCTGTTGTATTATTGCTCTGGTTTCTTGAAGTAGGTCTTTCTTTTTTTTTAAAGACTTGGAAGCATTTTCCACTGGATCCATCTGAGCCCAGGGATTTTGCCTTTGAGAGAACTTTGATACCATTTCTATCTTCTTTTCTTTTTTGAGGGATGACCTGGGTCATACCTGGCCATGCTCAGGAATTACTCCTAGCTCTGAGCTCAGGAATCACTCCTGGCAGACTCATGGGATACTTCATGGGGTACTTCATGGGATCTTGGGAATCAAAACCTGTTGGAATGTGTGCAAGGCAAACACCCTTCCCTGCTCTGTTGTCACTCTGGCCCTATCCCATTTCTATCACTCTGGCCCTATCCCATTTTTTGATTGTCCTGTTAAAATGATCTGTTTCCTCTTAGTCCAGCCAGTGAGAGGAATAAAAATATTCATTTGTTTTTTCTAAGTTGTCTGATTTTGATTTTGGTATAAAGATTTTCCTAGGGATTCCTCATGAGCTTGGGAGTTTGGTGGCATCTGTTGTGATGGCCAAAAAGTAAGGAAACAGAGATTCTTTTTTTTGTTTGTTTGTTTTTTGGTTTTTGGGTCACATCTAGCAGTGCTCAGGGGCTACTCCTGGCTGTACGCTTAGAAATCACCCCCGGCAGGCTCGGAGACCATATGGAATGCTGGAATTCGAGCCACTGTCCTTCTGCGTGCAAGGCAAATGCCCTACTGCTGTGCTATCTCTCCACCCATCCCCCCCTTTTTTGGGGGGGCACACCCGGTGACACTCAGGGGTTACTCTTGGTTATGCACTCAGAAATTGCTCTTGGGTTGGGAGACCATCTGGAATGCTGGGAGATGGAACTGCAGTTCGTCCTAGGCTAGCGTCGGCAAGGCAGATGCCTTACTGCTCTGGCCCCCTTTTCCTTTTTCTTTATTTGGGAGGGGCAGAGACTCTTATGGCCCCAGGTCAGCCATAAGCCATTACTGTTCCTTTAAGGGTGAAGATGTAACTGCCACTGGCTGGAGCTGAAGTGTAGGGGACCTTGTTGGATTGGTCTTGTTGGATGGTTGCTACCAAATTGCTGGAGAAACTTTTTACTGGGCTTCCATCTCCTTCTGTCTTTTGCTGCCTCTCCTACTGCTCTGGGCCTAACAATTGGCACCCGAACAGGGACTTGAACCCTGGACTCTTCTTATTCAGTTTATTGAATCTCTCTCTTTCCCTACCTACCTATCTCCCCCTCTCTCCTTGTGGGTCTAATGCCTTGTCAAGCTTGTTATTCCTTTCTTTCTTTCTTTCTTTCTTTCTTTCTTTCTTTCTTTCTTTCTTTCTTTCTTTCTTTCTTTCTTTCTTTCTTTCTTTCTTTCTTTCTTTCTTTCTTTCTTTCTTTCTTTCTTTCTTTCTTTCTTTCTTTCTTTCTTTCTTTCTTTCTTTCTTTCTTTCTTTCTTTCTTTCTTTCTTTCTTTCTTTCTTTCTTTCTTTCTTTCTTTCTTTCTTTTTTTTTGATTTTTGGGTCACACCCAGCGGTTCTCAGGGATTACTCCTGGCTGTCTGCTCAGAAATCGCTCCTGGCAGGCACGGGGGACCGTATGGGACACGGGGATTCGAACCAACCACCTTTGGTCCTGGATCGGCTGCTTGCAAGGCAAACACCGCTGTGCTATCTCTCCGGGCCCAGAATGATCTTTCTTATGGGTGAAAGCAAGTTGTAAATTGTGAACCAACACACTTAACCTTTTCTGCCAAATGTAGGAACTAGCTCGCATTGTTGGGTAGGTTCTCAGCCCCTCATGGGGCATGATGCCATGGGGAGTCTTTAGGGGAGTGATCCTAAACCCCAAAACGAACAAGGAAAATTGGGAAATTGGGAACCCAACTGCCTCACCAGCCGCTCAGCAAGGAGCAGGGGACAAGACCTTTGTCCATCGGCTCAAGCTCTAAGGTCTCTGCCATGTGGACATTCGTGTATGGTGCCACGTCTTCCCTTTCTGTCTTCCTCTGCCCCTGCTGTCTCTTCCTGCCCAGAGCCAGCAGACCACCCACCCACCTGGCAGGCTGGGCAGGGTCGAGCCAGGCCCTCCCTGGGAGGGGAGGATGTGTGGTCTCTTCTGGCCTGGAACAGGGCAGGCATCCCAGAGGTGCTTCTTTCCTGCCCATGTCTCCTGTCCTTGCTGGCCACAGAAGAATGGGGACAGGCAGGGGGGGGGCACCGCTCCATCCCTCCACCAGAGCCCCCTGCCTCCTTCATGCCCTTCCTTGGCTCCTCGGGGAGCCGCTGCTGTCTGCGCCGCTGAGATTCATCACCCCACAAATGCCTGGGAAAATGCAAATTAAAGGCAGATTCGGGTATTTTTCAGAAATAAGCAACGGAGCCACTCACGTCTGGTCTGGGCTGTCAGCCGAATCCACTGGAGAGAGATCGACGCTGAAATATTTGCATTTTTTCTCGGGGAGCATTTACCGTGGAGAGAGGCTCCGACAAGGCCTGTCCACCCCTTCATTATTCACCCTAACCTGACGGGAACCAGGATTCCCCCACTCAGGAGACTGCTTCAATCTTGTTTCCCAGCTCACAGGCTCTGGGGCATGTGCGGGTTGGTGCACGGCTCACGGCTCCAGTGCCCTGACCTGAATTGGTCGTTCTGGTCTGAGATTGTGCCCACATGCCCCCTCTCCACCCACTCTCCCCTGCCACTTGGATCTGTGGGTCTCAGGGGTGTGGGGGAACATACTCAAGAGCACAGTTCATTCCAGCCCTGGGCGTCTCTGCTCTGCCAGGGTTGGCCTGGAAGTTGTGGGGTTCAGCCATGTGTCTCCATCTTTGCAGAGGTGGTAGGAAGTAGCCACTTACCTGAGACCTTGCTCCCCAGGACTGTGGGAACTTGGAGGCCACAGTCCAGCAGGAAGGCGCTTGCTTTGCACACAGCTGATTGGGGTTCCATCCTGGGCACCACATGGGCCCCCTAGCCCTGCCAGGTGTGATTACAGAGTCAGGAGTAGGCCTTGCGCACTGCTGAGTGTGGCCCACTCCAGAAAGAGGGAGAGTCTGGACACAGATGTGAAAGTAGAGAAGCTCTGCCCTCCCAATGTGGGAGAGGCTGGCAATGGTCTCCCTGAGAATTCACCTACGCCCACTCAGACTGCCAGCCCTGGGCAGGGTTCCGCATCCATGGCGAGGTCCCTCATGCCCACAGGGACTACTGGCCATGAAGGACCTTTTGAGTTTTCAAAGTCTCTGAGTGGGACTTGAGCCCCTTGCGTGGTGCCAGCTGCGGGCACAAGGCTGGTTCTGAGAAGGGCCCAGGTCTTGTATGGGTTGGGGTTTAGCAAACAGGGGCCACCAAGTCTGAGCTCCCCTGGAAAAGAGGAGGGTCCTGACTGCCGAGGGTCACAGTGTAGTGGCTTTCACGGTGATCCCCAGAGTCAGTGAGCCCGGGCAGGGGGCTGAGGGGACCCAGTGCCCAAAGCTTAGATCAGCTAGCAGCTCGGGCCCTCCTATGGTCTTTCTGGGCCAGGCCAGAATGTTTCCCTTGTGGGATGTCTCAGCGCCCAACATGTCCCCTGGCTGCTGACCCCTGGGCTCGTCCTAGCTGATCTGCACGTGGAAACCAGGTGTAGTTTGACTTTTGGAGAGGGTAAAAAGGACACTGACAATACCTGTCCAGGGTCACATCAGTGGCAGAACTTGGGTTATACCTGTGCCCACCCACATCTGCATCTCACGGGGCCCCCAGCTCCGCCATGCATCCCTGGGTTGACCTTGAGTCTGGGGTCACCTTGTCCTGGGTCCGATCTGGCAGCCTGCTGGTACCTCTCTCTGACCTCTCCTGGGTCCTGGACAGGCAGGTTGAGTGTTCCCCTCCTTCACTTTGCCAGCTTTTGTTCTGGGGATGGGGCACACCTTCACGGCCTGGCCTGACTTGGCTCTAGTCTAGGGACTCCTAGGAAAACCCCCCTTAACACCTCATCTGTGCTGGGCAGGGGACCCCATGGATTTGCCTGGGGGAAGTGCCTGACTCAGACCTGTTTGCCTGCAGCGGGAGTCGGGGAGGGGGCCCAGTTCTGCTATTCCCCCTCTGGGCTGCCGTAGCCGCCCAGGGCCTGCTCCAGCTCTCTGTCCTTCCATTCCATCTTCTGTTCCCTCAGAGTGAGCAGCCCCACTCCCACCCCATGACACCACCTTTTTCTGCACGACTCTGGGCTTGGAACTGAGGTTGGAGGTTGGCTCCGAACCCCCATCCTGAACCTGGCCAGCTTCTCCCTCTGCAGCCGTGCCCAGCCCTTTGGAGGAATAACTGCAGAGGAGCGCCTGGTCCCCCAGCCCCCCGCTGCCGCTGGAGCAGGTCCCCACATGTCCTGGCCATCCCCGAGCAGGGGCACTGCTGCAAGCACCGGGGACGTGTCCAATTTGCGACTGTAAATTGTCGTTTTTTCCCTCTTCACACCCCTTGCAGGCTGCCGGGCGTGTGGGGAGCTGGCTTGGGTCGTGGCGGGTGCCAACATGCCCTGGAGGCCTCTTGGATGCCCCGGGACGGGGCTGGGCTGGCAGCAATGGCACAAAGGGATTTGGCAAGGTGGTCTCTGGCCCATCCAGCTCACCTGGCTTCAGAAGACCCTGCCCATGTGTCCAGGACCACAGCCTGCCCTGACAATGCTGTAGACATGACATGTGTGCTGTAGGCATGACATGATAGCATGATCTATATGTGCTGCAGGGATGACACATGAGTGCTGTAGTCACGACACATGCATGTTGTATGAAGGGCATACATGTGCTATAGACATGAAACATGCACTGCAGCTTAACATGCTATAGGCACGGCACAGTGTGCTATAGCATGATCTATGTGTACTGTAGGGATGACACTTGTATGCTGTAGTCATGATGCATGTCTATTGTAGGAATGGCATAGGTGTGCTATAGGCATGAAACATGTAAGCATGGCATGTGTGCTGTAGACATAGCACAAGTGTGCTTTAGGCATGATCTATGTACAACATAGGTATGTCACCACACATGCTGGAGGCATGATCTATGTATGTAGTAGCCCATGATCTACATGTGCTGTAGATGTAATCTAGGTATGCTGTAGGCATGGTCTCTATATGCTACAGATGTGCTGCCATGTGCATGCCTCGTGCCTGCTTGTGCAAGGCCCCCCCTGTCTCTCAGGCCTTGTCAGGGCTGGTCAGGGTCCCTCGCTCAGCTCTGTGCCCGCTGTGCCCTCTAATCCTGCAGAACTTCCCCCTCTCCTGCCCTTCTGCTCTCCTACTGGCCTCTCCTTGCCTCCTCTTTTGATGAAGGAGTGGGGAGGGTCACTGTTATGGCAGAGACCTGTGAAGGGAAAGGTCACCGGGTTGGGAGGTAACAGATCAGTAAGCCCCGCCCAAGACCCTGTTCCTCACCCTTCCCCATCTTGCCAGCCCCGAGCACCGCTCTTGCCCACACAGGCTATGTCTGGTGGGTGCTCAGCACTGGGCTAACCGGGGAGAGACCCTGGGGAGGGGTTTCTCCTCAAGTCACCCCAGGTGCCTGTGCTCCTGCCTGCTGGGGGCAGGATGGAGCTGGGCACTGCTCAGTGTCATTTCTTCTACCACGAACCCCTGTGCCTGCTCAGGTGCTCTGTGTGCCCTGGGCCTGCCAGTGTGTGCCCCCCAGTGTGTGCCCTTGCCACATTTCCTCCTGCCCCATGAAGGTCTCAGTGCTGTGGGCTGGCACGGAACCTGAGGTGCCCATGCTGTGTAGGCTCTGGCCTGCCAAAGCTGCTGCCCGGTTGCTGCCACTCTGAGTCATGTTTTCTTGGCTTTGGGGCACTGACATGGTACCCCCAGCCCTGAGGAGAGTGGGTGGGATGTGAGTTCCTGTAAAGAGTGAGGGTGAGTCTCTGCCCCTCTGGTACTGGGAGGTGTCACAGACCAGCCCTAGAACCAACATTCAGCCGCTGCCAGCCCAGGGCCCATCCTCTTCACGGGGGACCAGAAGCTCCTGTTGGCAGGATTCGGACCCTGGTCAAAGCTCATGCATGTACTGACCTCTGAATGAGCCTGTGCTGGCATAAGCTTTGAGCAAGGAGCAGATGTGAAGGCTCCAGTCTGGGCCTGTGAGGGGCATTGCAGGTTCTAGCATAGGGCGGGAGCGTGACTGTGAGAGGCCCTGCCTGTGCCCCCTGCCCCCCTGCATGTGGAATCTTCTTTGCTCCCTCCAGGGATGTCAGTGTTGGGCTGAGGGTCCCCCAGCTGCAGCCAGCACCCGCCCAGCTGGGAAACCTCCTCTCTCAGCCTTTCCCCCGGCAGGTACTTCCCAGCCTCTCCTTCCAGCTCTGCTCAAGGATTGTGCGCCTCCCCCCAATGGCCTCCCCCTGGCCCGGTGGGGTTGGAGGGTCCAGCCCAGTAGCCTGGACATGCCCCTGACCCTCTGCCCTGGACCCCATCCCATACCTGATTGTCCTGCAGAGTGAAATACTTTGACATTCCCTGTCCCCCATGGGCAGAGGCCCAGGGAACCTCTTCTTTCCTCTTTACCCCCAAATCACTTTTAAAAATTTGTTTTGGGGTCACACCCAGCAGCACTCAGGGGTAACTACTGGCTCTGCATTCAGGAATCACTCCTGGCAGTGGTCAGGGGACCCTATGGGATGCCGGGGATCAAATCTGGGTGGACTGCATACAAGGTGAACTCCCTCCCCACTGCGCTATCTCTCCAGCCCCCCAAAATCATTTTATATGATCTCCCTAATTGAGCTTATTTTGGGAGATGGCAGCCAGTGTTTGCCACTGTTGCTGACTCTGAGAAGACGGATTAATATTCTGATTCCGGGAGGGATCTGGGGGGCCCTCAGTTACAGATAATACAATTATATTTCGGAATCCTTCCCCTAAATTAGTACAGATGGTTAAAAATACCCTTGCCTTTTAATTAATCTTCTGTACAATAGTCTCATGAATACAAATGGATCATTATCCTTTCCACTGCTGGGCCTGAGCCGGCACGTTGTGGGGGACACTTGGTGAGGGGCAACCTGGGGCTTCAGTCCTGGTGACAGACAGGGTGGCCCAGGGCTTGCAGGGGCTTCTGCTCCCTGTGAAGGCTGCTGGGCCTTTGTAATATGTATCCTCCGAGGGGCTCAGCGGGGTACCACAGGCTATCTAGGTGTCACTGAATTGTGCTCCAAAGCTTCTTATAACTCTGCTTTCCTCATGGACTTTGGTCAGGGTCTCGCCACGTATGTTCATATGTGCACATCTGTGTTTTGTGTACATAGTCATGTCATTTACAGGTGCTTGCTTTGCAAGAAATTTTTGTTGCTGCGATGCTCCAAGCTTACTCCTGGCTCTGTGCTCTCGAATCACTCCTGGAGTGCTCAGGGGACCCCATGGGATGCCGAGGATCGGACCTGGGTCGGCTGTGTTGCAAGTCAGACGCCCTCCCCGCTGTGCTATCGCTCTGGCCCAGAAGCATGTTTTTTCCCCTTAATCTTCTGTTCTCCACAGGGTCCTGTGCTTTGGGTTTTAATCAGGCCCTGAGAGCTTGTTCTTGTCTGTGTCTGTTCACTCAAAGGCTGCAGGAAGCTCCAGGTCTCTGCTGTCCCGGGGGCAGGATTAAAGCTGGGTAGGAACAAGCACTTGTTGAAATCACCGAGTTTTCCATTCAAGCCATAATTCCCTGCACTGCATCAAAGCTAAAGATGTTCCCGCATCAGAGGACACTGGAAACAGTGATGATGCAGCTCCCAAGAACGAAAGGAAAAATTCACATTATCTGCCTGGTCAGGGGTTAAGTTTTAGGATAGATAAAGAATTTCCATAACTTAAGTGTGACCACAAGAAGGCCAGAGAAGAAGATGGGGCAGATGCTTTTCAAAGAGGACACTTCGGGGGCCTGAGGCTCCTAAATGTTCGACCCTTGTTGTCGGAGAAACAAAAATAAAAATCAAAGTGACTTTACTTCACACCCATTAGGAAAACTCAAAACAAATGCATAAGAAAAGGTGAGGAAAGAGAACCTTGAAAACTGCTGGTGAGAATGGAAGTCATGGCTCTCAGGAAAATGTTCTCCACTGAAGGAAATGGGAGATTTCTCAACTCCGAAACAGAAAAACTGCCCCCTGACCCAGAAACTCTGTGTCTGAGCAGAATTAAAAACAAAGAAACAAACAAAACGTGCTCTCAAGCCTGCCATGTCTAAGGCAGATGAACTAAGTACTTGTGGACAGATGGATGGTAGGTGGATGGGTGGGTGGATAGATGTGATGAAAACTTCAGACTCCAAAACCAGGACCTGGAGAGATGCAGGTCTGGAAGCAAATGCGAATGTAGGAAATAATCTACATAGTGAAAGGGGACCAAGAATGGGTTCAGGAATTCCAACACTCAGGCCAGGAATCCCACCACACAAGCCTTCTGCTCTTAAGAAGGAAAGCAGCTTAGTGGAGGAAGACCGAAGAATGAGCCTTCTTGAAACCAGGGCTTTTATTAGCAAGAGCCAGGCCACACCCTAGGGTGGAGAAGGAATACTGAATAGGGTAGGACCCAGTAATCCAACAGATGGATGAGTGGATGGATGCATAGTAAGGTAGATGGGTGAACGGACAGATGGACTGATAGGTAAATAGGTGATGGGTGGATGGACAGATGGATAATAGGTGGATAGACAGATGGATGGGTGAGTGAGTAGATGGACAGATGTGTGGGTGGGTGGATGGGTGGGTGGATGAGTGGGTTCAGAGGGTGGATGGGTGGATAGATGGGTCAGTGGGTGGGTGGATGGACATATGGGTGGGTGAATAGGTGTTGAATATGTAGGTGAATAGGTGGGTGGATAGGTGGGTGGATGAGTGGGTGAAAGGGTGGATGATGGGTCAGTGGGTGGGTGGATGGACAGATGGATGAGTGGGTGAATGACTAGATGAGAGGGTGTGTGAGTGAATAGATGGGTCAGTGGGTGGGTGGATGGACAGACAAATGGGTGAGTGAATGGATAGGTGGACGGTTGAATGGACAGATGGATGGGTGGATGGTGCAGAGGCCTTTGGGAGTCAGGTTTCTGTAGGCTCCATGATGAGTTAGGGCCCCATCCAACCCCCAAGCTGCCATGTGCCTCAACGATCCTCCTTTCCAACGCCCCATCTTTTATCCTCTGCTGTTTCATATAAATGATGATGCAATTTACACTGGATCACGAAGGGCCAGTTCACACCGAAGAGGGGGCTGTTCACACTAAAATGGGGTCAGTTCCCACTGACCATTGAGGGCTCAGTTCACAGTGACGGTGGAGACACAGTTCACATTGAACATGAGTCAGTTCACACAATATGGGTCCGTCCCTTGCTGGAGTGCCAGTTCAGACTGAGTGTGGGTCTGTCTCCTGTGGTGGCTCCTTCAAGGACACTGATTGATGCAGGAGGAGGAGGTGGTGGAGGGGCTGCCCTCTCCGTCCGCGCTTCCTGGTCTTCCTACTCCCACGCCTCTTCCCTTTGCTTCTTAGCAAAGCAGTTGACTGAAGAGCAGTAAACAGGGCAGCCCTGGGGGTCCCACTGTCTGTCTAGCCTCTGTGTGTGGTGGGGTGTACCCCCAAGCTATTGTCACCCTCCTGGCTACACCTGGAGAAGCACCTGAGTTAGCTTGATGGAAGGACCAGGCCCTTTATAGTGAGCACTTCCTTTATTCCCCCCTCTCCTCCTCCTTTTCCTCTTCATCATCTTTCTTTTCTTCCTCATTCGCCTCTTCCTCCTGCTCCTTCTATTCTTCCTCTTCCTCTTCATCCTCCTCCTCCTCTTCCTCTTTCTCCTCTTCCTTTTCCTCCTCTCCTCTTCCTTCTTGTTCCTCCTCCTCCTCCTCCTCCTCCTCCTCCTCCTCCTCCTCCTCCTCCTCCTCCCAGCTGTGCTCTCAGAACTGCCAGCACAGTGCAGCCTCTGGCCCAGTGGTGGGTGGCACCTTTTCTCCCACATGGGCCTCAGACTTGATCATGGAGGGCCAGATGCTGTGGCAGTCTCTATGTCCTTATCAAAATCCACTTCAGGAAACCACTGCAGACATCTGCATGGCAAAGGAGCAGGTCAGACTGAAGATAGTCATCCAGGTCCTTCAAAACACTGAGACCTTCAAATGCCGAGAGTCCCTGCCTAGGCCTGGCTGGCATCTCCATTGGCTTCGGTAACTGAAGTGACTTTTCTAGTGGCTCTGGAGGTCAGAGGTCAGGGCTCCACCTAGTGGGCTTTGGTTTGGGATGAGGGGTAAGGGGGTCTTTCCTGACTTGCCAGAAGCTGTCTGCACATGTCCGGCTTGCTGAGGGCAGAGGGGGCTGCCAGCCCTGCCACCCTCTTGACCACAGGTACCCCAAGCCCAGCCATCATGCAGGGGCCCAGGGTGTCAGGATTGGGCACAAGGCGAAAGATTGAACCAATGAAACTCCAGTGTCCAGATCTGGTGAATCAAACAGACCAGAAACCAGTAGAAACGGAGCATGCATGAGGGAATGCTGAAACTCATGTGAGCTGTGTAGACGGGTCCAGTGGACTCTCCCCCACCCACCCCTTCAGCCCCACCCAGCAGGTGGATCTGGGTCCAGCCACTTCCCACATCCTGGATGTTCTAGCACCTTCTCTGCCTCCCACCCCTGAAGTGACACTCTTCTGTTCAGCCTCCTCCCACCCCAGAGACTTGCAGGCCCAATGGACAGGGACAGCAGAGGTAGGGGCTCCCCAGCCTGGTCCCTGCGGGGACAGTGCTCATCAGCAGGCATCCTGGAATGCAGGAAGTCCCCAGTGCCACCTGCTCTGTATTTCAGTCAGGCAGCCTCTTGCTGGAGGCCAACCAGGGTCAGGGCTGTCATTTCCAGAGGGGACAAGCCATGCTGCCCCATTTTTCTCTGTCGGGGCTCTTGAAGGAAGGTTAGCTGCTTCTTCAAGCACTCTGGGGACTTCAAAAACAGTTCATCTGTGGGGAATAGTGCAAAAGGCTCATTTGGGGGTGCTGCTGTCTCCCCTACTTGTGCAGCTTTTCCTGGCTTCGCTCTGCCCGGGACCCTGGCTTGGGTGACAGTGCAGCTGGCAGAGGCGGGTTTGCAGCCTTTCACTCTGAGGGGTGCTGCTCGGGACTCTGAGAACTGTGTGGTTCTGACTTTACTGAGTGCAGGAGTAGGCCCTGGGGAGGGACTTATCGGCCGCCCCTCTGACAGACGTGGGAGGATGGCAGAGGGGAAACTGGGGATCAGGTGGTGCTCCCTGCTGACAGAGTGTGGGGTCTGACCTCCCCTGCACTAGAGTGAGCAGGGAAACTGAGTCAAGCCGGGTTGGAGGGGTCTCCCTAGCTTTGCTCAGTGAGCTTAGCACCCAGGCGCTGTCCCCGGCAGGAACCCAGCATGCACGGACTCGACTGAATCTTGGGTCTGTCTCCCTTTGAGTCAGAAGCATCTTCATGTGAATCAGTGATGTGGCAGAGACCCTAGGTGGGTTCTAAGAGACTCAATGGAGCACTTGAGAGCTCACTTCTGCCCCCTGTTGGGCTCTGGAAGAAATGACAGCCGAGGTCCTGCAGCTGGGCCAGATGGACGGATGTTTCACTGGTCATGAACTCCAGATCATCTGGGAGGCCGTTGTGAAATGTCTCAGCCTTCTCTGTGATCCACAGTCTTAAAAATTCTCTTTCGGGGCAGGAGAGATAGCACAGAGGCGAGGAGTTTGCCTTGCAAGCGGCTGACCCAGGACTGACGTTGGTTCGAATCCTGACATCCATATGCCCCACACCCCCATGCCTGCCAGGAGCGATTTCTGAGCACAGAGCCAGGAGTAACCTCTGAGTGCCTTTGGGTGTGGCCCAAAAACCAAAAATAAAATCTCTTTGAAGTGTGAAAGATATTATGTTAAATGAAGTAAGCCTGAAGGAGAAGGATTAATACAGGATAATTTTTTTTTTTTTTGGCTGTGCTATCACTCCAGCCCCGAGAAATGCAATGGTTTAAACACTCTTGGTCCCTGAGTATAGTGAGAAGTAAAAATATTGAGTGAAGGAGGAGAAAGACAGACATGAAAGGACGGGGACAGGGGCCAAGTGGCCTCAAGTGCGGTATTGATGTTAAGAAAGGATAGAACTAAATATCCAAGTCACAGAATCAACAACAATGAAATCATGAGACCCAAACTTTAACAATTCAAACTTAAAATAGGCCTGTGATGCTGGCAGGCTGAGATCGGGGTGGTAGCATGGTGGTAGCATGGGACACTGATGGTAGGATTTGCCCTGAAACATTGTATGTCTGAAACTCAGCTATGAAAGACTTTGTAAATCACAATGGTTTCAATAAAATATTAAATTTTTTTTTTGGCCACACCCGGCGGTGCTCAGGGGTTACTCCTGGCTGTCTGCTCAGAAATAGCTCCTGGCAGGCACGGGGGACCATATGGGACACCGGGATTCGAACCAACCACCTTTGGTCCTGGATCAGCTGCTTGCAAGGCAAACGCGTCTGTGCTATCTCTCCGGGCCCAATATTAAAAATTTTAATATTTTCAGGGGCCAGAGTGTTAGCATAGTGGGGAGGGCACTTGTTTTGCACATGGCCTACCCAGGTTCTATTCTCAGCATCCTATATGGTTCCCCGAGCCTGCTAGGAGTAATTTCTGAGCGCAGAGCCAGGAGGAACCCCTGAGCACTGTGGGTGTGGCCCCAAAGCAATACAAAAAAAAAAAAAAAAACAAACCCTTTCTGCAGCTGCCTCCTGGAGTATGGCTGGGCTGCAGAATTTCCTGCTAAGGTTTAAATATAGATCGTCAAAGAGCTGGTTCTTAGGTGAAGTTTGGGGCACAAGTCCTGGTGCCCTCCCCTCCCTGGTGTCTGGCTCCTGAGGCCCGAGGATGGCTGATCTGGACTCAGAACAGCAGGGAGCGCCCTGGAACCTGCCTGGCTGCTCCGTCTCTTCTTGTTCTGATCTCTGCTAGTTCCCACTCTCCTGAAGCTGCTAACAGACAGGCACCAATGTCTGTTTGGGAGGGAAACTGAGGCACTGAGCTGAGGGGCCTTGACTGAGACCATGTGGAGGTTCTAGGGTGTCCAAGGAGGGGTCTTTGGGATCCTGGGGGCCCAAGGGGGCCTTAGGGGGTCATGGAGGTCTGCTGCAGGTCAAAGCCCTTCCATGGGTGAGTGTGGGCTCAGAACTGGGCTGATTCTATGGATTCAACAATGTCCCCACTGAGGGGAGAGATGAGGGAATCGGTGGGGTATGAAGGGAATGACGCTTTCTAGGTTGGTGTGGAAGGTTCCAGAAGGGGCACACACATGGCAAACAATGGGGGCATCGTGGACAAAGCTCAGGTCAGTGGCTTGATAGGGTCTTTGGTCCAACTAGCCCCTACCTAAGTGGGGCCCTGGACAGTGGGGACCCTGTCCCCCATCAGGGCTGTGCCAAGCACAGAAGTCACCAGCATCATCTATGACAGACAATCTGACAGTAGCCCTCACAGCTCCTGACTTTGAGGGTCTCTCCTTTCTGGGAACATGGTACTTATTTTTGCTTTGTTTTTGGGCCACACCAGACAGCACTCAGGAATCACTCCTGGCAGGCTGAGGGAACCATATGGAATGCAAGGAATTGAACCCGGGTTGGCCGTGTGCAAGGCAAACACCCTACAGCTGTGCTCTCATTCTGGCCAAGGAATATGGTACTTTTGCCCTCACCAGCTCCCTGTGATACCACAGGGGGGCCAGGCAGGCAGGGGACCCACGGGAAGGCAGACACTGCCATGCCTTTGCCTGCTGCTTGTTGAAATCTGCCCGACGCCCTGCCTGCTGTGCTCTGCAGGACCACTGTACCCGGCCCTGCGGCTGCTGCATGTAAACCAGCGGTGATTAGATCTCTGATCTCGTATTTATGTTTTATTAATTTGCTGTAATGAGGCTCCTTCCCTCCGGGGCCCCATTAGGAGTCCTGGGGGAGGCAGGCACCGGCCACAGTAAAGCTGAGAGTCCAGCTGGGCCACAAGGCTGTAGCCAGGCAGTGCTGTTGGGCTCAGAGAGCTCTGACCACTGAACTCACTGTCCACTGGCTGCTGAGGACGAATCAGTGACTGCCCACTGACCGTGAGAGCCACTGAGCACTGGGAAGTAAGCAGAAGCCACAGGAAATATCAGAACTGGGCTCTGCCTCGTCATGTTTGGGGTCCTGCAGGAAGGGGCGAGTGTGTCTGAGAATCCTGTGTCTGTACACTAGGGACTGGACCGGGACAGATCCTGGGGCCTGAGGGGTCTCTCCTGTGCACAGGGGACCCAGAATCTGTCACCTGCCTGGGATATGCCCTCTTCACCCACCTCTGTGCCTCAGCTCTGAGCAAGGCAGACAAAGCCAGCCTGGAAGGTTGTCCGGGGTTCCCTGTGGACTTAAGGATGTGTCGTTGGGGGTGGTCTGTGCATGTTCAGGGGAGCCCCAGAACTTGGGACACATTCCAGAGCTCAGGGAAGGTGACAAAGCTCCCCGAATAGGTGTGCCACCTTTCTTGGGGTGCATAGAGTCCTTGGGTGCCAGGAGCACTGGAGAGGGCTGAGGGCCCAACTCCTGCCTCTATGGATGCTCAGGAGATTCTGCACCCCCATCTGCCTCTGAGGGTTGCATCCCAGTGGCCCCAGCACCCGGAGAAGCAGCCTCAGGGCAGCCCCTGGCTCCAGCCTGAGGCATCTCTGATTCTCAGAATGGGTGCCAGGAGCTAGTCCCTGTGTCTGTGCTGAGTAACAAGTCACCCCAATAATCACAGAACTTCATTCCCAGCCGGGTTCTGGGCAAGGGCTGAAGATGGAAGCTTCCTCTGAACCAGCAGTGTGAAGGATGCAGAGAAGTCTCCCCTTCCTGCCAGTCTGGGAGCCGGGGAAACTGAGGCTTAGCCCACCAAGAGGGGCGTGGAGATGCTTTTCCTCCATCCCCGTCAGCGCCGAGCAGACAACCGCTTAATATATTTTCCCCCAAAGCCGAATAAATGGGCCTTTCCCGAAGTTTAGGAGGAAATAAAGCAGAGATGAAAAATCAAACGCTTAGAAAAATCATTTCGTGTTTTTATTTACACCGGGCGTTGCAAATTCCAGTTTGGGGTTGGATTGGAGCTATTCCATAATTTATGGCCGTCAAGCCCATTCCCAACATAACGGGCTCTCAAGTTTTGTGGGTCCCCGAGGCGCCCAATTTATATTCCGATGTGCCGTGAAAGAATGAATGCGGGCGGTGCGGGAGGGGGTCTGGCCGGGGGCCCAAGGGAGGCGCTCAGAGCTGCGGGACAGCAAAGTGGTTTATGTGGTGGTGGTGTGGCGCGCTCATTCGCTCCCATGTATTATTCAGCTCGAGTGGAAGGAAAGAAACCTGATTAGCGGGAAAATGGATACCCTTCCCAGCCCAAGAGGCTCCGAGAGCGGCTTAATAGTGAGGACTGCGAGGGAGGATAGGGGAGTTTGGTCATAGCTTCTGGGGTCCAGAACCAAGACCTTCACAGGAGGGAGGGGTGTGGGTCCCTGCAGGTGGGGTTTGCTCTACCCATGAGGTGCTACGGCACAGAATGGACCCTCGAGGTGCTGCGGGCATAGAATGGAGTGCTGGGGGCACAGAATGGAGTTCACGGTTGTATCTGGCTCTGGGGACAATCATGTGCTAGGTAACCCCTACTTATACGCCTACTCTCTGAGACCCCTTGAAACCCACTGACCCCACCCACCGACCATCCACTGGCCCACCCACTGACTCACCCACTCACCCATTGACCCACCTACTGGCCCACTCAATGACCATCCACTGAGCCACTGACCTACCCACTGAGACCCACAGACCTGCCTACTCCCTCACCTACATAGTAGTTCACTCACTCTCCCTCTCTTCCCTCCCACCCCATCACACTCACCCAAATAGTTCTGGATTCCTCTCTGCCCTCCTCGCTCTACCCCTGCCCTCCCTTCCCCTCTACTATCCTTCTCCCTCTCTTACCCTCCCCTCCCATCCTCTCTCTCCCATCCTCTTTCCTTCCTCCTCTCCCCTCCCTCTTTCCTCTCCCTGGGAGGCTGGAGTGGGGCTGGGCACAGCACCCAGAAGAGACCCATCCTGGAGCTGCATCCCAGGGCAGAGGAGGGTCTAAGGGAGCCCTCCCCGTCTCCCATCAGCCCAGTCATCTGTATCAGCCCCTGCTGTGGGGTGCCTCACCCCTTCCACTGCCCCATCAGTGCCAGCACAGGGTTCCCCATGCAGATCCAGGGGGCGCCCGAGCTGTGGCTGCTCACTCCTCACCCTGTGGCCAGAACCCCCAGGACCTTCCCTTCTTCCCTCCTTCCCTCTCCCTGCATCTGTCCCCCTTGGGCCTCAGCTCTGCACAAAACGGCCCCCAGGAACATGTCATGTCCCCCAGCACCTTTGACAGCACCTTGAGAATGCCACGGCTTCCACTCTGAGCTTCACTAGAACATTCCATTGCCTTTAGCACCTGGGGTGCCAGCCCGATCACTGTCAGTCACTGTCACTTTGTCACTGAGGCACAGAGACTGCCTGAGTGGAGGTAGAGCTCGTGGCTGGGCCCCAGGCAAGGGTTGGGACCATCTGTCTGTCCCCGTTTGTCTGATCTGATGAGAGAGAGAGAGAGAGAGAGAGGGAGGGAGGGAGAGAGAGAGAGACAGAGAGAGAGACAGAGAGAGAGAAAGAGAGAGAGACAGAGAGACAGAGAGACAGAGAAAGAGAGAGAGACAGAGAGAGACAGAGACAGAGAGAGACAGACAGACAGAGACTGAGAGATGCAGAGAGACAGAGACAGACAGAGACAGACGGGGGGGGGGCACAGAGCAAGCTGGGAACCATGCCATTGTCTTTCCTGCCCTCATCTTGGGGGCAATGACCATGGTCATAATTGGGGTCCACAGCCATGGGAGGGGTCTGTAGGGCCTCTCAGGGAACAGACCCATCACCCATCCTCCCTTGACAGCCCTGGGGACAGGGGGGTCTTGAGAAGGATGTTCTGTGTGTGCTGCTGGAAAGCAAGTCCCTGCTCCTCAAATTCTACTAGCTCAGGAGACACAGCTTTGCCTGCCCCCCACTTCTCCTGCAGCTTTTTGGGGGTGGGCTCCAGCTTTAGCGACCCTCCAAAATCGGGCTCAGTCTCCACAGGACTGGGGGAGTCAGACTACCAGAGAGAGAAAGGCCCCCAAACTCCAGGGGCCAGCAGTTGAGAGTAGGCACCCCCTGGGGTCTCAGGCTAAATCCCACTAGGGAACCTACAGAGTGAGAACAGCGCCCCCTGGCTGCAGGCTGAACCCCACTAGGGAACCCAACGAGTGAGAGGTGGCACCAGGTCATCATGTAACTTTGTTTTCCCCGAAGGATCCATGTTTATTTATTTTAATAAAGCTATTAACACCTCCGATTTTCTCCCCGAAATAAGGGTAGGGAAAACCCATGTGAGAAAGGCCCCCCCTCCCCCTGCGGTTTCTGAATGGAACCAAATTGAAGCCACGTCTGAGTGTCATTTTGGAGACACAAACAGGCTTTGCTAACAGGTTGAGTCACTCACTTGTCAGACGCTCTTCCAGTGAGGACCCTGGGGGACCCCAGATACCAATGCGCCCCTGTTGGCTCATCATTGTGAAACCCATCACTGTTTGAGGAAGAGGCCGAGTACCAGCAGCCCCTCTATGGGCCTGGTGTTCGTTTTTCATTTTGGGGCCACACCTGGGGGGTACTCAGGGGTTCCTCCTGGCTCTGTGCTCAAGAATCAGGCTCAGGGGACCCTATGGGATGCCGGGATCGAACCTGAGTTAACTGTGTGCAAGACCCTTCCTGCTGTGCTGTCTCTCCGGCCCAAGGGGTTTGGGTGGTTTGGACTTCGCTTCGGGTTGACCCCTGGAGCCACTGACTTCCAGTCACTCTGTCTGACTCCGCCTGGCACCTTGGAGGTTCTGGACCCATCGACTGCAAGCCTGCCTTTGATAACTATGCCCAGGTCTGTGCTGCCTCTCACCACTGTGCTTCTGGAATGTTCCTGAGGTTGGCCTGGCAGTAGCAGCACAGAAGGTGGCTGCTGACCTTCCAAGATAGAAGTGGGATCTTCCCCCTGTCTCATTTCATGTCTCCTTGCCTGCTCCCCTCCTTCCGTTGCTCTCAGCTCTCACCCCCATTTCTGACCCCCGTCGGGGGCTGGTCTTTGCCAGCTTTCTGGAGCAGAAAAGGACAATAGAGTGAGGACAGAGAGAGGGAATGAGCTGTATGCAGAGCTGAACTGAGTCTGGGAGGCCCCCAAAGGGAGCTGCTTTGAGGGGGCACCCAGGAACCGTAAAATCTGCTCTAGGTGAGGAATAAAGTCTGGAAGAACCCAGGATCAGTGGTTCCACTTAGGGCTTGATCCCCACATTTAGCAATTTATAAAGAGGTAATGCAGGAAGAACCACTTTTTGGGGGGTGGTGTGTTCAACCCCAAAAGCAGGCAGAATCTACTCCTCAGAAACTCTCCTTTTGGGGCTTAGGGGTGTTCAGGGCCTGAGCAGGGCTAGAGGTCACTGGCTTTGGTCATGGAGCACCCATGATTTCATCTGATGCTTTGCAGAGCTAAAGAGGGCAGGGGTGAGCAGGCAGATGGCACCAGTGGCAGCCTGTGATGCTGCCCCAGGTTAATTCTCCTGTGGGCTCATAGGGTTCTGGGAGTCCTGGCAGGCAGGGGCTGCAGAAATTGACTTGGCCCCCACTTTCTTCCTCTTCTTGTCCTGTTACCCAGACCCCCTGAACCTTTTTTGGAGGGTCTGTGTTCTTCCCCCTAAACAATCAGGATGAGGCATGCAAGTGAAGGCTCCCTCTCTTCCCTCGGGCAATGCCTGAACTGGGTCAGGCCCAACTTAAACCCTGTTCACTTCGACCTGTCATGTCCAGGAGCTCAGCTCCCTTTACAGGCAGTCATGTTTCCTGCAATGGGGACCTGCTGCTTCTCTGCAGGGGTGGGGCTATATTGGGGTCCTGGCCTCCTCGAACATCTTACGGTGCCCTTGGTGACCCCACTCTGTGTTGTGTGCTTGCAGATGAGTATGGAGAGGTGGGCGTGGAGGGGATCTCCAGCACACTCAACCCCTCAGCTTTGTGGGTAGCCAGATCAGAGAACATCCTTCTGGAAGACGCTTTCAGAACCAGCCTTCTGGAACCTTCTGGGACCTTCTGGAGCCTTCTGGAGCTTCACCCCTTTCCCCTTGTTGGAAACTGCAGACCCTTCGTGAGTCACTAGGGGCGCTACCCACTGGAAATCTTCGTGACAATCTTGGGGGCAGCATTTCTGGGTCCCCCATAAGTTTGCCTCTTGCCACAGAGCCCCGTGCTCTGCCACCCTCTGTCCCACTGACACCAACGGGTGTTAACTCCAGGGAAACATGTCTGATGCCAAACAGGCTGTATAGACAAAAGCTTGTTAATAGGGTGTTTGGGAGCCAGAGTGGCCTTATGGAAATGTATAGGGGCCCTGAGAATGTGTGTGCGTGGGTGCGAGCAGCCCCTCGGACCTCCAGGACCTCTGGGTCAATTCCATGCAGTTCTGGGGGCCAAGATGCCTCATCACGGACTCCCTGTGTCTCCTTGGGCTGATGTGATCTGGGGCTCACACATGGTCAAATAGCAAAGCACATCACAGGCCCATGGTACCCGAGCAAGGTGACAGGCACCCCAGTCAAATTTTGTTAGTGAAGTGAATATTTAATTAAGCCCAGAGAAAGCTCATGAGACAGTCAGCCAGGAGTCCCGTCAGGAGACAGAACAGTCTCCGTGGGCCCTATAGTAGTTACAGATGAAAGGAAGAAAATCGCAGATTTAGCCTCATCGAGGCAGAAGAGAAATTGATAGAGACTGGCCCCCATTGGAGATACATCGACACCCCACAAAAACAAACACCCCAGCCAAATCCAAGCCCACTCCATCCCTGGGGCTGAATTCTGGGCCACTGCCTGTGCTAATAGGAAAAGGCCCATTAAGGGAAACACAGAAAATCTAATCTGGCCTTCACGGCAGGGGGGCCCATCCCTGAACCCCATCCCACGCAGCAGATGGAGCGGCTGGAATGATGGCTGGAACGAGGGTCTCGCGCGCGCGCGCACACACACACACACACACACACACACACACACACACACACACACACACAGAGTCGAGAAGCCGAGTTCTGTTCACGGCTGCCTGGGGACAGGCGAGGGGACGGGCCGATGCGGGGCAGGGAGAAACCTTCAAAGCTCATAACATGGAGACGAGGCCCAAAGTCATTATTGATGGCACCAGTGAGATTCGGTACTAGCCACTTCCCATCTGGCAAAGCCGGTTCACCAAACGAGGTGGGTGTGGGGCGGCGGGCGGCAGGCGGGTCTGGGAAGGCTGGAAACAGTCCCCAGGGAGCCTGTGGATCCAGAAACTCCCCAACACTGGACTAGGACTGGGAGCACCTGTCTGGGCTGGGAGCAGGAGCAGGTGCCTGGAAACTTCCTGAACAATGTGTCCGCACCGTGAAGGACAATGTGACGCAGGGTGGCCCCTCATGGGCACAGCACATGCCCACTGCCCACTGGCTCTGCAGATATGCTCAGAGGGGCTCAGAGCCTGCAAGACGAAGAGCACAGGTGGCAGGAAGGGGTGGGGAAGAGAAGGTGTCAGGTGAAAAGAGGAATTTAGGGCAGCAGGGACGGGATGCTGGGAACAGGAACTTGCTTCTGGGTTTGTGTTGGGGACTGACAGTGTTGGTGACGGGCCACACATAGGGCAGCTGCAGCCTGGAAGATTTGGGTGAGACATCCGCTGGGTCCTCGGGGCAGCTTCTGCACATCTGTGAATGCACATGAACACACGTAGACACACATGTATGCCCATGTGGACACAGAGACACATATCGACACACAGATACAGAGACCCATAGATGCACAAGCATATAGATACATACACAGGGCTCATATGGACACACACATGTTCACGCAATAACACACAGATACACTCACAGATATGGCCACACACACAGATACACTCAGACCCAGCTTATTTTGCATGCAGCTTATTTTGGGGCCCAGTGAGGGAGTTCAAGGATGAGGGATGAGGGATGATGGCCTGGGGGAGAGATGGTCCTTCTGTGGGTCCTTCTGTTGTTATGGTGGCTGCTCAGCTTGCCTGTCTGGGAGTCAGTGGAAGACTGCTTCAGGAGACAGGGGAGGACTCCTTTGGGAGATTTGGAAGATAAGAAGGAGTGCCATGGTGGAACAGGGGAGGATTGCCTCAGGAGAAAGGGGATGACTGTTTTGGGAGACAGGAAGGACTGTCTTGGGAGACACAGGGGAGGACCTGTGTCTGTGACCTGTGGCCTGGAGTGTGGCCTGTCCTGGGAGTCTCACCAGTTCAGGGTCGGACTGTGTTTTTTGTTTTTTGGGCCATGCCCAGCAGCACTCAAGGGTTTCTCCTGGCTCTGTGTTCAGAAATCACTCCTGGCAGGCTCAGGGGACCATATGGGATGCCTGGGATTGAACCCATGTCCGTCCTGGGTCAGCCAAATGTGAGCCAAACGCCCTACAACTGTGTTACCACTCTGTGTTCTTGACCTCAGCTGCCTGCTGCAGTCGGGTGTCTGCTGGGCTGTCCCCTTCAGGGTGGGTGTCAGGAGGTAGACAGAGCCCCAGGAGAGCAGAGCCCGCTGCCCCTCGGCCCCAGCAGCCTCTCCGCCTCCTACATAGTTCCTCCAG